>NC_056750.1:871288350-871316795 GCF_019279795.1 Protopterus annectens | reverse complement strand
TTCTATCTCTTCATCCTGTATAACTTCATGTATAACCCCTTTATCAGTCACATCTTTGTGTACATTTCCTTGTATAACACATTCTTCTATCTCTTCATCCTGTATAACTTCATGTATAACCCCTTTATCAGTCACATCTTTGTGTACATTTCCTTGTATAACACATTCTTCTATCTCTTCATCCTGTATAACTTCATGTATAACCCCTTTATCAGTCACATCTTTTGTACATTTCCTTGTATAACACATTCTTCTATCTCTTCATCCTGTATAACTTCATGTATAACCCCTTTATCAGTCACATCTTTGTGTACATTTCCTTGTATAACACATTCTACTATCTCTTCATCCTGTATAACTTCATGTATAACCCCTTTATCAGTCACATCTTTGTGTACATTTCCTTGTATAACACATTCTTCTATCTCTTCATCCTGTATAACTTCATGTATAACCCTTTATCAGTCACATCTTTGTGTACATTTCCTTGTATAACACATTCTTCTATCTCTTCATCCTGTATAACTTCATGTATAACCCTTTATCAGTCACATCTTTGTGTACATTTCCTTGTATAACACATTCTTCTATCTCTTCATCCTGTATAACTTCATGTATAACCCCTTTATCAGTCACATCTTTTGTACATTTCCTTGTATAACACATTCTTCTATCTCTTCATCCTGTATAACTTCATGTATAACCCCTTTATCAGTCACATCTTTGTGTACATTTCCTTGTATAACACCTTCTTCTATCTCTTCATCCTGTATAACTTCATGTATAACCCTTTATCAGTCACATCTTTTGTACATTTCCTTGTATAACACATTCTTCTATCTCTTCATCCTGTATAACTTCATGTATAACCACTTTATCAGTCACATCTTTGTGTACATTTCCTTGTATAACACCTTCTTCTATCTCTTCATCCTGTATAACTTCATGTATAACCCCTTTATCAGTCACATCTTTGTGTACATTTCCTTGTATAACACATTCTTCTATCTCTTCATCCTGTATAACTTCATGTATAACCCCTTTATCAGTTACATCTTTGTGTACATTTCCTTGTATAACACATTCTTCTATCTCTTCATCCTGTATAACTTCATGTATAACCCCTTTATCAGTCACATCTTTGTGTACATTTCCTTGTATAACACCTTCTTCTATCTCTTCATCCTGTATAACTTCATGTATAACCCTTTATCAGTCACATCTTTTTGTACATTTCCTTGTATAACACCTTCTTCTATCTCTTCATCCTGTATAACTTCATGTATAACCCCTTTATCAGTCACATCTTTGTGTACATTTCCTTGTATAACACATGGTATGCTAAAACTGATAAACAGAATTTGGCCCTGGGGAATGTTTATGCTGTGAAAAATGATGAAACTGACTTTTTAAACGCTTTTCAAAAAAAAAAAAAAAACTGTCAGTCCCAGTAGATCACACTCTTATTGCAAGCTTAAACTTAACCCTAACTTGACAAGAAGGAATATCTTAATGAATATCTTGTAAAGTCTTAGAACACTGTACAGGTAAAAGAATGGCAGCGCACACACACACAAAGGCCAAACATGGTGAGGAACACGGCATTCTTCTTTTTTTTTTTTTTTGCAAAATTCATATAAATTCAAGAGACAAAACAGACTTTACACTATCAAATGCCATTAGTATGCTACCTACAGAAGAACTTGACACCATAATATCAATTCTTGAAATAATGTCAGTTATTAAGTCTTTCTTCATAAGCAAAACAGTAAGTACTCTGACCCGGATCTGACTTGTATCCCAGTGTCCCTTTTGTTTTCTGCCCTTTATGGTAATTTGACTACCAAAGTGTCTCCCCCTCCCCTTTCATTGCTATTGTCAGGAGGCACAAAAGTAAGACTTGGGTATGTTATTTGAATACTTTTACCCTCCCATTACATTTCATAGATTCATACCACTCATGGGCATTCGCCCTCCCAGCCACCAGTTCTGCCCTTGAGCTGATTGACCTTAACTCCACTTAGACGGCTAAAACTCAGGTTGACCTTAACTCCCCTTAGACTGCTAAAACTCAGGTTGACCTTAACTCCCTTTAGACGGCTAAAACTCAGGTTACCCTTCTTATCTTCTTTCCTGTTTAATGCACAGTGAACAACCTAGAAGGTTTAACCATTTATTTCATCTTCCTTTTAAAACTCCTTTTAAAACCCACTCCTCTTGGTGTGACCCTTCCTACAAATTCACATTATCACTGATTAATACACTTTTTCTCCAGTCAATAAATATTATGAAGTCACAGTTTATCTGTCTGTTGCCAGCCTGCTAGCAATAGGAACATTGAGGCAATGCAAGAACTACCACCTGCCCACTGATAGCTGTTTGATTCTTCTTATAAACCATTCTCTTTATGATAGGTCCAAGTATCTACATGAACCAGTACAGCACCGAACCAGGAACAATAAAACCAGAGAGCGAACTTCAAGGAACCAGTCCACAAATAGATACAAATGTAGCATTAATGAGTTGTTAAGTGCTTTCGTTTAAACAAAACTTCATCAGAACACAAAATTTAAAAAAACACACTTTTTTATTCCCTTCCTATTGTCACGTGATACAACTAACTAACATTTAAAGTTAAAACTTCTTCAGTACATTAAAATTAAAATAAAATAATATATACATTAATTTACTTGGTACCATAATATGGAAGTTTCAATAACAGGGTAATAAAATAACTATCATTTAATCCAGGATAGTTATTTTATTTTAATTTTAATGTTTACTTAAGAAGTTTTAACTTTAAATGTTAGTTAATTGTATCATGTAACATTAATAGGAGGGGTATAAAAAGTTTTTTTTTTTTTTTTTTTTAACTTTTGTGTTGTTTTGATGAAGTTTTGTTCAAACAAAAACACTTAAAAACACATTAAAGCTACATTTGTATCTATCTGTGGACTAGTTCCTTGAAGTTCGCTCTCTGATTTTATTGTTCCTTGTTAGGTCCAAGTATCTACTAACCATGGAGACCAGCCTCTCTTCAAAGACTGTACACTATACACAACATGTTGTCAGTTTGAATATCCACATCACACAACCATGCATATAATGTCCTAGATTAATAAATAAGCCCTCTTATGCCAAGATACTTAAAAAGCCCTGCCTAAACCATAAAGGACTCCTGGATGAGGATTTGGTACACAGAACATTCAGTGTCACATTAACTGGCAAACAACATGTACAGATGCTACTAAAAACACAAGTGCAAAAGGAGTCGCTCAGCTGGCGATAACATGCGGTAACATCGTTGTCATACGTCCTGGATGAGCAAACACTGGGAGACGTCTAGCTACCTCTCAGGTGCCATGATCTGTAGTATCACTGTGGCCCTCAAGTCCCTTCACCCTACACATACGACATGGTTATTGTACACATGGTAGTCAGTGACTTGTAACTTACCTTCTTGAATCATATGAGCGGCATGATAGCGCTCTCAGAAAATATATCTGAAATTGGTGTGAAATGATTATTCAGCAGTATCCTACCATCGTAAAGAATGATGCTACAAATACAAACAAAAGATAACTGACTTTAATTATTAGCTTAGCTATTGGTGCGATTCTAAGGGTATTCAATATATATCAGCCTGGGAAGATACGATCGAAAACCCTACCTGCTTTGCTAAAGATGGCCTACACCTCTCTCCTCATGGTTTCTGTATATTGGCCAGGACATTTTCCTCTGCCAGACTGCTTCAAACTATCCATGTCGCTAATCACAATTAAAACTATATAAACGTGGCACTGCTTAATGGTCGAAGCCCAAACAAGTTACACTCCTTACAGGCATTCTTAGCTCTAGAAAACATGCACATCTGTGTAGTGACCAAAATGGTTTCGGAACAGCATCAACCATTCTTTCAAACCCAGCTTGGAAAACGATGGTGTTACGGGGGGGGGGGGTCTGCCTGTACTTGTAAGAAGCCATCTCACTTCTATACTCTTCAGGCAAGACAATGACCTTGAACCTCTCCATATCTTTTTCATAGTAATTAGAACTCTGGAGCGTGTCACAGGCAATTACCATACCCCTTCCCATGTCACTTACCACACATGAGGCATAGTTAAATAAACTGACACCCACGTCTATTCAGCCACACATTATTTACACTTCAACTACCAATCTACTAACAGGGACACATAAACCACCCAAAACAACAACTACCCGTCTACTAACTGGGACACATACACCACCTCAAAACAGCAACTACCCATCTACTAACTGGGACACATACAGCACCCCAAAACAGCAACTACATGTCTACTAACTGGGACACATACACCACCCCAAAACAGCAACAACCCATCTACTAACTGGGACACATACACCACCCCAGAACAGCAACTACCCATCTACTAACTGGGACACATACACCACCCCAAAACAGCAACTACCCATCAACTAATTGGGACACATACACCACCCCAAAACAGCAACTACATGTCTACTAACTGGGACACATACACCACCCCAAAACAGATATGCACAAAGAGTCCTGAATTTTATTAATGTCAGGTTCCTAGACCAACTGGTCAAAGGCTCCTAGAGGTACAAAAGTACTGGACCTGGTCCGCACCAACATTAACACCCTATGCTATACTCCTACAAGTTACCACGCCACTAGTCAAATCTGACCACAGCTCAATAATGCTCACTACGAGAGTAAAACCTGACTTACCACAAACCTCTTCAATCTTTAGACTGTAAGGCAAACCTAATCCAGCTAACTAATGACCTGACAAAATTTAAGTGCCCTCCACACTTGACTGACCTCATCTCACATGCTGCCACATTTGTGGATGCAGAGGCTACAAACTTCCAAAGGATCAAGTTCTATGCAACCTGCTGCATATCTGCAAAACTAACACCACCCTCATCATCATCAACTTAAGACGTCGAAACTTCTACTGAAACATAAACAAGAACTGCTGCTGAAACACATATACATGCCAAACAAGTCCTCTGTTATGGAATAAACTTAATTTGAATGTAAAGCAAAGTAGCTCCCTGACCCTCTGGACAAATAGATGGTAATCATAAATACACCCTAGGCATGGTCCCTAATACGCACACTGAAAGGGTACAATCTGAAGTATTGCGTCTGGCCTACTAATGGTCATCTGGTTCAACAGCCTAGTAGTATTGACCTATGACCTATGACCTGTAAGTATCGATTGCTTCATAGCACAGATTCATAAACATGGCGGACCACTGCTGGAGGAGAACATAACAGATATTTTTAACTCAGTTTTTGGAATCCATGACATGTTTACCATTCATAAATACAGTAATTGCAGTAATACCTAATGCATCAGGAATTTTTGAGGAAGGGATTCTTGCTAATCTAGCTATAAGAACACTTGCCTTAGCATTACAAGAATTTACAGGGTATTCCCACAGCTGTTTGCCCCTTGATCAGGGTATTCCCACAGCTGTTTGCCCCTTGACAAAGGCGTTTTGTTGCCCATATAGAGATAATGGATAACTGGTACAAGCTTGCATCATTTATAAGGAGGCGCGGCCCCAAATCAGGGGAAACACAAGTGTTTTTTTTTTTAATTAGCAGGGCATTTGCCAGAGAAACATGGGATTTCACGTACAATGTCCTTAAAATTGGTGGATTCAAGGAACAATGAACAGCAGTAAATAGAGGCCTGTCTGCACTGGAGAAATACAGAGATGTACAAGACATGGATGTGCCACCTAACCTGATGTGTTACTGCACTGGAGAAATACAGAGACGTACAAGACACGGATGTGCCACATAACCTGATGTGTTACTGCACTGGAGAAATACAGAGATGTATAAGACAAGGATGCGCCACATAACCTGATGTGTTACTGCACTGGAGAAATACAGAGAGGTACAAGACACGGATGTCTTAGGAAATCAGTGAACAAACACAACTGGTAATAGGGGATGTCTTAGGAAATCAGTGAACAAACACAACTGGTAATAGGGGAGGTCTTAAGGAAATCAGTGAACAAACACAACTGGTAATAGGGGATGTCTTAGGAAATCAGTGAACAAACACAACCGGTAATAGGGGATGTCTTAGGAAATCAGTGAACAAACACAACTGGTAATAGGGGATGTCTTAGGAAATCAGTGAATTCAACTGGTAATAGGGGATGTCTTAGGAAATCAGTGAACAAACACAACTGGTAATAGGGGATGTCTTAGGAAATCAGTGAACAAACACAACTGGTAATAGGGGATGTCTTAGGAAATCAGTGAACAAACACAACTGGTAATAGGGGAGGTCTTAAGGAAATCAGTGAACAACTGGTAATAGGGGAGGTCTTAAGGAAATCAGTGAACAAACACAACTGGTAATAGGGGATGTCTTAGGAAATCAGTGAACAAACACAACTGGTAATAGGAGATGTCTTAGGAAATCAGTGAACAAACACAACTGGTAATAGGGGATGTCTTAGGAAATCAGTGAACAAACACAACTGGTAATAAGGGATGTCTTAGGAAATCAGTGAACAAACGCAATTGGTAACAGGGGATATCTTAGGAAATCAGTGAACAACTGGTAATAAGGGATGTCTTAGGAAATCAGTGAACAAACACAACTGGTAATAGGGGATGTCTTAGGAAATCAGTGAACAAACACAAATGGTAATAAGGGATGTCTTAGGAAATCAGTGAACAAACACAATTGGTAACAGGGGATATCCTAGGAAATCAGTGAACAACTGGTAATACGGGATGTCTTAGGAAATCAGTGAACAAATACAACTGGTAATAGGGGATGTCTTAGGAAATCAGTGAACAAACACAACTGGTAATAGGGGATGTCTTAGGAAATCAGTGAACAAACACAACTGTTAATAGGGGATGTCTTAGGAAATCAGTGAACAAACACAACTGGTAATAGGGGATGTCTTAAGGAAATCAGTGAACAAACACAACTGGTAATAGGGGATGTCTTAGGAAATCAGTGAACAAACACAACTGGTAATAGGGGAGGTCTTAAGGAAATCAGTGAACAAACACAACTGGTAATAGGGGATGTCTTAGGAAATCAGTGAACAAACACAACTGGTAATAGGGGAGGTCTTAAGGAAATCAGTGAACAACTGGTAATAGGGGATGTCTTAGGAAATCAGTGAACAAACACAACTGGTAATAGGGGATGTCTTAGGAAATCAGTGAACAAACACAACTGGTAATAGGGGATGTCTTAGGAAATCAGTGAACAAACACAACTGGTAATAAGGGATGTCTTAGGAAATCAGTGAACAAACACAATTGGTAACAGGGGATATCTTAGGAAATCAGTGAACAACTGGTAATAAGGGATGTCTTAGGAAATCAGTGAACAAACACAACTGGTAATAGGGGATGTCTTAGGAAATCAGTGAACAAACACAACTGGTAATAGGGGATGTCTTAGGAAATCAGTGAACAAACACAACTGGTAATAGGGGATGTCTTAGGAAATCAGTGAACAAACACAACTGGTAATAGGGGATGTCTTAGGAAATCAGTGAACAAACACAACTGGTAATAGGGGATGTCTTAGGAAATCAGTGAACAAACACAACTGGTAATAGGGGAGGTCTTAAGGAAATCAGTGAACAAACACAACTGGTAATAGGGGATGTCTTAGGAAATCAGTGAACAAACACAACTGGTAATAGGGGAGGTCTTAAGGAAATCAGTGAACAAACACAACTGGTAATAGCGGAGGTCTTAGGAAATCAGTGAACAAACACAACTAATAATAGAGGAGGTCTTAAGGAAATCAGTGAACAAACACAACTGGTAATAGGGGAGGTCTTAAGGAAATCAGTGAACAAACACAACTGGTAATAGGGGATGTTTTAGGAAATCAGTGAACAAACACAACTGGTAATAGGGTATGTCTTAGGAAATCAGTGAACAAACACAACTGGTAATAGGGGATGTCTTAGGAAATCAGTGAACAAACACAACTGGTAATAGGGGATGTCTTAGGAAATCAGTGAACAAACACAACTGGTAATAGGGGATATCTTAGGAAATCAGTGAACAAGCACAACTGGTAATAGCGGATGTCTTAGGAAATCAGTGAACAGACACAACTGGTAATAGGGGAGGTCTTAAGGAAATCAGTGAACAAACACAACTGGTAATAGGGGATGTCTTAAGAAATCAGTGAAAAACACAACTGGTAATAGGGGATGTCTTAGGAAATCAGTGAAAACACAACTGGTAATAAGGGATGTCTTACGGAAATCAGTGAACAAACACAACTGGTAATAGGGGATGTCTTAGGAAATCAGTGAACAAACACAGCTGGTAATAGGGGATGCCTTAGGAAATCAGTGAACAAACACAACTGGTAATAGGGGATGTCTTAGGAAATCAGTGAACAAACACAACTGGTAATAGGGGATGTCTTAGGAAATCAGAGAACAAACACAACTGGTAATAGGGGATGTCTTAGGAAATCAGTGAACAAACACAACTGGTAATAGGGGATGTCTTAGGAAATCATTGAACAAACACAACTGGTAATAGGGGAGGTCTTAGGAAATCAGTGAACAAACACAACTGGTAATGGGGATGTCTTAGGAAATCAGTGAACAAACACAACTGGTAATAGGGGATGTCTTAGGAAATCAGTGAACAAACACAACTGGTAATAGGGGAGGTCTTAGGAAATCAGTGAACAAACACAAATGGTAATAGGGGATGTCTTAAGGAAATCAGTGAACAAACACAACTGGTAATAGGGGATGTCTTAGGAAATCAGTGAACAAACACAACTGGTAATAGGGGATGTCTTAGGAAATCAGTGAACAAACACAACTGGTAATAGGGGATGTCTTAGGAAATCAGTGAACAAACACAACTGGTAATAGGGGATGTCTTAGGAAATCAGTGAACAAACACAACTGGTAATAGGGGATGTCTTAGGAAATCAGTGAACAAACACAACTGGTAATAAGGGATGTCTTAGGAAATCAGTGAACAAACACAACTGGTAGGGGATGTCTTAGAAAATCAGTGAACAAACACAACTGGTAATAGGGGAGGTCTTAAGGAAATCAGTGAACAAACACAACTGGTAATAGGGGAGGTCTTAGGAAAACAGTGAACAAACACAACTGGTAATAGGGGATGTCTTAGGAAATCAGTGAACAAACACAACTGGTAATAGGGGATGTCTTAGGAAATCAGTGAAAAACACAACTGGTAATAAGGGATGTCTTAAGGAAATCAGTGAACAAACACAACTGGCAATAGGGGATGTCTTAGGAAATCAGTGAACAAACACAACTGGTAATAGGGGATGCCTTAGGAAATCAGTGAACAAACACAACTGGTAATAGGGGATGTCTTAGGAAATCAGTGAACAAACACAACTGGTAATAGGGGATGTCTTAGGAAATCAGTGAACAAACACAACTGGTAATAGGGGATGTCTTAGGAAATCAGTGAACAAACACAACTGGTAATAGGGGATGTCTTAGGAAATCAGTGAACAAACACAACTGGTAATAAGGGATGTCTTAGGAAATCAGTGAACAAACACAACTGGTAATAGGGGATGTCTTAGGAAATCAGTGAACAAACACAACTGGTAATAGGGGATGTCTTAGGAAATCAGTGAACAAACACAACTGGTAATAGGGGATGTCTTAGGAAATCAGTGAACAAACACAACTGGTAATAGGGGATGTCTTAGGAAATCAGTGAACAAACACAACTGGTAATAGGGGAGGTCTTAAGGAAATCAGTGAACAAACACAACTGGTAATAGGGGAGGTCTTAGGAAATCAGTGAACAAACACAACTGGTAATAGGGGATGTCTTAGGAAATCAGTGAACAAACACAACTGGTAATAGGGGATGTCTTAGGAAATCAGTGAAAAACACAACTGGTAATAAGGGATGTCTTAAGGAAATCAGTGAACAAACACAACTGGTAATTGGGGATGTCTTAGGAAATCAGTGAACAAACACAACTGGTAATAGGGGAGGTCTTAGGAAATCAGTGAACAAACACAACTGGTAATAGGGGATATCTTAGGAAATCAGTGAACAAACACAACTGGTAATAGGGGATGCCTTAGGAAATCAGTGAACAAAGACAACTGGTAATAAGGGATGTCTTAGGAAATCAGTGAACAAACACAACTGGTAACAGGGGATATCTTAGGAAATCAGTGAACAAACACAACTGGTAATAGGGGATGTCTTAGGAAATCAGTGAACAAACACAACTGGTAATAGGGGATGTCTTAGGAAATCAGTGAACAAACACAACTGGTAATAGGGGATGTCTTAGGAAATCAGTGAACAAACACAACTGGTAATAGGGGATGTCTTAGGAAATCAGTGAATAAACACAACTGGTAATAGGGGATGTCTTAGGAAATCAGTGAACAAACACAACTGGTAATAGGGGAGGTCTTAGGAAATCAGTGAACAAACACAACTGGTAATAGGGGATGTCTTAGGAAATCAGTGAACAAACACAACTGGTAATAGGGGATGTCTTAGGAAATCAGTGAACAAACACAACTGGTAATAGGGGAGGTCTTAAGGAAATCAGTGAACAAACACAACTGGTAATAGGGGAGGTCTTAGGAAATCAGTGAACAAACACAACTGGTAATAGGGGAGGTCTTAAGGAAATCAGTGAACAAACACAACTGGTAATAGGGGAGGTCTTAGGAAATCAGTGAACAAACACAACTGGTAATAGGGGATGTCTTAGGAAATCAGTGAACAAACACAACTGGTAATAGGGGATGTCTTAGGAAATCAGTGAACAAACACAACTGGTAATAGGGGATGTCTTAGGAAATCAGTGAACAAACACAACTGGTAATAGGGGATGTCTTAGGAAATCAGTGAACAAACACAACTGGTAATAAGGGATATCTTAGGAAATCAGTGAACAAGCACAACTGGTAACAGGGGGATGTCTTAGGAAATCAGTGAACAAACACAACTGGTAATAGGGGATGTCTTAGGAAATCAGTGAACAAACACAACTGGTAATAAGGGATGTCTTAGGAAATCAGTGAAAAAACACAACTGGTAACAGGGGATATCTTTGGAAATCAGTGAACACAACTGGTAATAGGGGATGTCTTAGGAAATCAGTGAACAAACACAACTGGTAATAGGGGATGTCTTAGGAAATCAGTGAACAAACACAACCGGTAATAGGGGAGGTCTTAAGGAAATCAGTGAACAAACACAACTGGTAATAGGGGATGCTTAGGAAATCAGTGAAAAACACAACTGGTAATAGGGGATGTCTTAGGAAATCAGTGAACAAACACAACTGGTAATAGGTCATGTCTTAGGAAATCAGTGAACAAACACAACTGGTAATAGGGGATGTCTTAGGAAATCAGTGAACAAACACAACTAGTAATAGGGGATGTCTTAGGAAATCAGTGAACAAACACAACTGGTAATAAGGGATGTCTTAGGAAATCAGCGAACAAACATAACGGGTAATAGGGGATGTCTTAGGAAATCAGTGAACAAACACAACTGGTAATAGGGATGTCTTAGGAAATCAGTGAACAAACACAACTGGTAATAGGGGATGTCTTAGGAAATCAGTGAACAAACACAACTGGTAATAGGGGATGTCTTAGGAAATCAGTGAACAAACACAACTGGTAATAGGGGATGTCTTAGGAAATCAGTGAACAAACACAACTGGTAATAGGGGATGTCTTAGGAAATCAGTGAACAAACACAACTGGTAATAGGGGATGTCTTAGGAAATCAGTGAACAAACACAACTGGTAATAGGGGAGGTCTTAAGGAAATCAGTGAACAAACACAACTGGTAATAGGGGATGTCTTAGGAAATCAGTGAACAAACACAACTGGTAATAGGGGATGTCTTAGGAAATCAGTGAACAAACACAACTGGTAATAGGGGATGTCTTAGGAAATCAGTGAACAAACACAACTGGTAATAGGGGATGTCTTAGGAAATCAGTGAACAAACACAACTGGTAATAGGAGATGTCTTAGGAAATCAGTGAACAAACACAACTGGTAATAGGGGATGTCTTAGGAAATCAGTGAACAAACACAACTGGTAATAAGGGATGTCTTAGGAAATCAGTGAACAAACACAATTGGTAACAGGGGATATCTTAGGAAATCAGTGAACAACTGGTAATAGGGATGTCTTAGGAAATCAGTGAACAAATACAACTGGTAATAGGGATGTCTTAGGAAATCAGTGAACAAACACAACTGGTAATAGGGGATGTCTTAGGAAATCAGTGAACAAACACAACTGGTAATAGGGGATGTCTTAGGAAATCAGTGAACAAACACAACTGGTAATAGGGGATGTCTTAGGAAATCAGTGAACAAACACAACTGGTAATAGGGGATGTCTTAGGAAATCAGTGAACAAACACAACTGGTAATAGGGGAGGTCTTAAGGAAATCAGTGAACAAACACAACTGGTAATAGGGGATGTCTTAGGAAATCAGTGAACAAACACAACTGGTAATAGGGGATGTCTTAGGAAATCAGTGAACAAACACAACTGGTAATAGGGGATGTCTTAGGAAATCAGTGAACAAACACAACTGGTAATAGGGGATGTCTTAGGAAATCAGTGAACAAACACAACTGGTAATAGGGGATGTCTTAGGAAATCAGTGAACAAACACAACTGGTAATAGGGATGTCTTAGGAAATCAGTGAACAAACACAACTGGTAATAGGGGATGTCTTAGGAAATCAGTGAACAAACACAACTGGTAATAGGGGATGTCTTAGGAAATCAGTGAACAAACACAACTGGTAATAGGGGATGTCTTAGGAAATCAGTGAACAAACACAACTGGTAATAGGGATGTCTTAAGGAAATCAGTGAACAAACACAACTGGTAATAGGGGATGTCTTAGGAAATCAGTGAACAAACACAACTGGTAATAGGGGATGTCTTAGGAAATCAGTGAACAAACACAACTGGTAATAGGGGATGCCTTAGGAAATCAGTGAACAAACACAACTGGTAATAGGGGATGTCTTAGGAAATCAGTGAACAAACACAACTGGTAATAGGGGATGTCTTAGGAAATCAGTGAACAAACACAACTGGTAATAGGGGATGTCTTAGGAAATCAGTGAACAAACACAACTGGTAATAGGGGATGTCTTAGGAAATCAGTGAACAAACACAACTGGTAATAGGGGATGTCTTAGGAAATCAGTGAACAAACACAACTGGTAATAGGGGATGTCTTAGGAAATCAGTGAACAAACACAACTGGTAATAGGGGATGTCTTAGGAAATCAGTGAACAAACACAACTGGTAATAGGGGATGTCTTAGGAAATCAGTGAACAAACACAACTGGTAATAGGGGATGTCTTAGGAAATCAGTGAACAAACACAACTGGTAATAGGGGATGTCTTAGGAAATCAGTGAACAAACACAACTGGTAATAGGGGATGTCTTAGGAAATCAGTGAACAAACACAACTGGTAATAGGGATGTCTTAGGAAATCAGTGAACAAACACAACTGGTAATAGGGGATGTCTTAGGAAATCAGTGAACAAACACAACTGGTAATAGGGATGTCTTAGGAAATCAGTGAACAAACACAACTGGTAATAGGGGATGTCTTAGGAAATCAGTGAACAAACACAACTGGTAATAGGGGATGTCTTAGGAAATCAGTGAACAAACACAACTGGTAATAGGGGATGTCTTAGGAAATCAGTGAACAAACACAACTGGTAATAGGGGATGTCTTAGGAAATCAGTGAACAAACACAACTGGTAATAGGCGATGCCTTAGGAAATCAGTGAACAAACACAACTGGTAATAGGGATGTCTTAAGGAAATCAGTGAACAAACACAACTGGTAATAGGGGATGTCTTAGGAAATCAGTGAACAAACACAACTGGTAATAGGGGATGCCTTAGGAAATCAGTGAACAAACACAACTGGTAATAGGGATGTCTTAGGAAATCAGTGAACAAACACAACTGGTAATAGGGGATGTCTTAGGAAATCAGTGAACAAACACAACTGGTAATAGGGGATGTCTTAGGAAATCAGTGAACAAACACAACTGGTAATAGGGGATGTCTTAGGAAATCAGTGAACAAACACAACTGGTAATAGGGGATGTCTTAGGAAATCAGTGAACAAACACAACTGGTAATAGGGGATGTCTTAGGAAATCAGTGAACAAACACAACTGGTAATAGGGGATGTCTTAGGAAATCAGTGAACAAACACAACTGGTAATAGGGGATGTCTTAGGAAATCAGTGAACAAACACAACTGGTAATAGGGGATGTCTTAGGAAATCAGTGAACAAACACAACTGGTAATAGGGGAGGTCTTAGGAAATCAGTGAACAAACACAACTGGTAATAGGGGATGTCTTAGGAAATCAGTGAACAAACACAACTGGTAATAGGGGATGTCTTAGGAAATCAGTGAACAAACACAACTGGTAATAGGGGATGTCTTAGGAAATCAGTGAACAAACACAACTGGTAATAGGGGATGTCTTAGGAAATCAGTGAACAAACACAACTGGTAATAGGGATGTCTTAGGAAATCAGTGAACAAACACAACTGGTAATAGGGGATGTCTTAGGAAATCAGTGAACAAACACAACTGGTAATAGGGGATGTCTTAGGAAATCAGTGAACAAACACAACTGGTAATAGCGGATGTCTTAGGAAATCAGTGAACAAATACAACTGGTAATAGGGATATCTTAGGAAATCAGTGAACAAACACAACTGGTAATAGGGGATGTCTTAGGAAATCAGTGAACAAACACAACTGGTAATAGGGGATGTCTTAGGAAATCAGTGAACAAACACAACTGGTAATAGGGGATGTCTTAGGAAATCAGTGAACAAACACAACTGGTAATAGGGGATGTCTTAGGAAATCAGTGAACAAACACAACTGGTAATAGGGGATGTCTTAGGAAATCAGTGAACAAACACAACTGGTAACAGGGGATGTCTTAGGAAATCAGTGAACAAACACAACTGGTAATAGGGATGTCTTAGGAAATCAGTGAACAAACACAACTGTTAATAGGGGATGTCTTAGGAAATCAGTGAACAAACACAACTGGTAATAGGGGATGTCTTAGGAAATCAGTGAACAAACACAACTGGTAATAGGGATGTCTTAGGAAATCAGTGAACAAACACAACTGGTAATAGCGGATGCCTTAGGAAATCAGTGAACAAACACAACTGGTAATAGGGGATGTCTTAGGAAATCAGTGAACAAACACAACTGGTAATAGGGGATGTCTTAGGAAATCAGTGAACAAACACAACTGGTAATAGGGGATGTCTTAGGAAATCAGTGAACAAACACAACTGCTAATAGGGATGTCTTAGGAAATCAGTGAACAAACACAACTGGTAATAGGGATGTCTTAGGAAATCAGTGAACAAACACAACTGGTAATAGGGGATGTCTTAGGAAATCAGTGAACAAACACAACTGGTAATAGGGGATGTCTTAGGAAATCAGTGAACAAATACAACTGGTAATAGGGGATGTCTTAGGAAATCAGTGAACAAACACAACTGGTAATAGGGGATGTCTTAGGAAATCAGTGAACAAACACAACTGGTAATAGGGGAGGTCTTAGGAAATCAGTGAACAAACACAACTGGTAATAGGGGATGTCTTAGGAAATCAGTGAACAAACACAACTGGTAATAGGGGATGTCTTAAGGAAATCAGTGAACAAACACAACTGGTAATAGGGGATGTCTTAGGAAATCAGTGAACAAACACAACTGGTAATAGGGGATGTCTTAGGAAATCAGTGAACAAACACAACTGGTAATAGGGGATGTCTTAGGAAATCAGTGAACAAACACAACTGGTAATAGGGATGTCTTAGGAAATCAGTGAACAAACACAACTGGTAATAGGGGATGTCTTAGGAAATCAGTGAACAAACACAACTGGTAATAGGGGATGTCTTAGGAAATCAGTGAACAAACACAACTGGTAATAGGGATGTCTTAGGAAATCAGTGAACAAACACAACTGGTAATAGGGGATGTCTTAGGAAATCAGTGAACAAACACAACTGGTAATAGGGGATGTCTTAGGAAATCAGTGAACAAACACAACTGGTAATAGGGGATGTCTTAGGAAATCAGTGAACAAACACAACTGGTAATAGGGATGTCTTAGGAAATCAGTGAACAAACACGACTGGAATTAGAGGATGTCTTAGGAAATCAGTCAACAAACACAACTGGTAATAGGGGATGTCTTAGGAAATCAGTGAACAAACACAACTGGTAATAGGGGATGTCTTAGGAAATCAGTGAACCAACACAACTGGTAATAGGGGATGTCTTAGGAAATCAGTGAACAAACACAACTGGTAATAGGGGATATCTTAGGAAATCAGTGAACAAGCACAACTGGTAATAGGGGATGTCTTAGGAAATCAGTGAACAAACACAACTGGTAATAGGGGATGTCTTAGGAAATCAGTGAACAAACACAACTGGTAATATGGGATGTCTTAGGAAATCAGTGAACAAACACAACCGGTAATAGGGATGTCTTAGGAAATCAGTGAACAAACACAACTGGTAATAGGGGATGTCTTAGGAAATCAGTGAACAAACACAACTGGTAATAGGGGATGTCTTAGGAAATCAGTGAACAAACACAACTGGTAATAGGGGATGTCTTAGGAAATCAGTGAACAAACACAACTGGTAATAGGGGATGTCTTAGGAAATCAGTGAACAAACACAACTGGTAATAGGGGATGTCTTAGGAAATCAGCGAACAAACATAACGGGTAATAGGGGATGTCTTAGGAAATCAGTGAACAAACACAACTGGTAATAGGGGATGTCTTAAGGAAATCAGTGAACAAACACAACTGGTAATAGGGGATGTCTTAGGAAATCAGTGAACAAACACAACTGGTAATAGGGGATGTCTTAGGAAATCAGTGAACAAACACAACTGGTAATAGGGGATGTCTTAGGAAATCAGTGAACAAACACAACTGGTAATAGGGGATGTCTTAGGAAATCAGTGAACAAACACAACTGGTAATAGGGGATGTCTTAGGAAATCAGTGAACAAACACAACTGGTAATAGGGGATGTCTTAGGAAATCAGTGAACAAACACAACTGGTAATAGGGGATGTCTTAGGAAATCAGTGAACAAACACAACTGGTAATAGGGGATGTCTTAGGAAATCAGTGAACAAACACAACTGGTAATAGGGGATGTCTTAGGAAATCAGTGAACAAACACAACTGGTAATAGGGGATGTCTTAGGAAATCAGTGAACAAACACAACTGGTAATAGGGGATGTCTTAGGAAATCAGTGAACAAACACAACTGGTAATAGGGGATGTCTTAGGAAATCAGTGAACAAACACAACTGGTAATAGGGGATGTCTTAGGAAATCAGTGAACAAACACAACTGGTAATAGGGATGTCTTAGGAAATCAGTGAACAAACACAACTGGTAATAGGGGATGTCTTAGGAAATCAGTGAACAAACACAACTGGTAATAGGGGATGTCTTAGGAAATCAGTGAACAAACACAACTGGTAATAGGGATGTCTTAGGAAATCAGTGAACAAACACAACTGGTAATAGGGGATGTCTTAGGAAACCAGTGAACAAACACAACTGGTAATAGGGGATGTCTTAGGAAATCAGTGAACAAACACAACTGGTAATAGGGGATGTCTTAGGAAATCAGTGAACAAACACAACTGGTAATAGGGGATGTCTTGGAAATCAGTGAACAAACAACACAACTGGTAATAGGGGATGTCTTAGGAAAAGTGAACAAACACAACTGGTAATAGGATGTCTTAGAAATCAGTGAACAAACACAACTGGTAATAGGGGATGTCTTAGGAAATCAGTGAACAAACACAACTGGTAATAGGGGATGTCTTAGGAAATCAGTGAACAAACACAATTGGTAACAGGGGATATCTTAGGAAATCAGTGAACAAACAACTGGTAATAAGGGGATGTCTTAGGAAATCAGTGAACAAACACAACTGGTAATAGGGGATGTCTTAGGAAATCAGTGAACAAACACAACTGGTAATAGGGGATGTCTTAGGAAATCAGTGAACAAACACAACTGTTAATAGGGATGTCTTAGGAAATCAGTGAACAAACACAACTGGTAATAGGGGATGTCTTAGGAAATCAGTGAACAAACACAACTGGTAATAGGGGATGTCTTAGGAAATCAGTGAACAAACACAACTGGTAATAGGGGAGGTCTTAAGGAAATCAGTGAACAAACACAACTGGTAATAGGGGATGTCTTAGGAAATCAGTGAACAAACACAACTGGTAATAGGAGAGGTCTTAAGGAAATCAGTGAACAACTGGTAATAGGGGATGTCTTAGGAAATCAGTGAACAAACACAACTGGTAATAGGGGATGTCTTAGGAAATCAGTGAACAAACACAACTGGTAATAGGGGATGTCTTAGGAAATCAGTGAACAAACACAACTGGTAATAGGGGATGTCTTAGGAAATCAGTGAACAAACACAACTGGTAATAAGGGATGTCTTAGGAAATCAGTGAACAAACACAATTGGTAACAGGGGATATCTTAGGAAATCAGTGAACAACTGGTAATAAGGGATGTCTTAGGAAATCAGTGAACAAACACAACTGGTAATAGGGGATGTCTTAGGAAATAAGTTAACAAACACAACTGGTAACAGGGGATGTCTTAGGAAATCAGTGAACAAACACAACTGGTAATAGGGGATGTCTTAGGAAATCAGTGAACAAACACAACTGGTAATAGGGGATGTCTTAGGAAATCAGTGAACAAACACAACTGGTAATAGGGGATGTCTTAGGAAATCAGTGAACAACCACAACTGGTAATAGGGGAGGTCTTAAGGAAATCAGTGAACAAACACAACTGGTAATAGGGGATGTCTTAGGAAATCAGTGAACAAACACAACTGGTAATAGGGGAGGTCTTAAGGAAATCAGTGAAGAAACACAACTGGTAATAGGGGAGGTCTTAGGAAATCAGTGAACAAACACAACTGGTAATAGGGGAGGTCTTAAGGAAATCAGTGAACAAACACAACTGGTAATAGGGGAGGTCTTAAGGAAATCAGTGAACAAACACAACTGGTAATAGGGGATGTTTTAGGAAATCAGTGAACAAACACAACTGGTAATAGGGGATGTCTTAGGAAATCAGTGAACAAACACAACTGGTAATAGGGGATGTCTTAGGAAATCAGTGAACAAACACAACTGGTAATAGGGGATGTCTTAGGAAATCAGTGAACAAACACAACTGGTAATAGGGGATATCTTAGGAAATCAGGGAACAAGCACAACTGGTAATAGCGGATGTCTTAGGAAATCAGTGAACAAACACAACTGGTAATAGGGGATGTCTTAGGAAATCAGTGAACAAACACAACTGGTAATAAGGGATGTCTTAGGAAATCAGTGAAAAAACACAACTGGTAACAGGGGATATCTTAGGAAATCAGTGAACACAACTGGTAATAGGGGATGTCTTAAGAAATCAGTGAACAAACACAACTGGTAATAGGGGATGTCTTAGGAAATCAGTGAACAGACACAACTGGTAATAGGGGAAGTCTTAAGGAAATCAGTGAACAAACACAACTGGTAATAGGGGATGTCTTAGGAAATCAGTGAAAAACACAACTGGTAATAGGGGATGTCTTAGGAAATCAGTGAAAAACACAACTGGTAATAAGGGATGTCTTAAGGAAATCAGTGAACAAACACAACTGGTAATAGGGGATGCCTTAGGAAATCAGTGAACAAACACAACTGGTAATAGGGGATGTCTTAGGAAATCAGTGAACAAACACAACTGGTAATAGGGGATGTCTTAGGAAATCAGTGAACAAACACAACTGGTAATAGGGGATGTCTTAGGAAATCAGTGAACAAACACAACTGGTAATAGGGGATGTCTTAGGAAATCAGTGAACAAACACAACTGGTAATAGGGGATGTCTTAGGAAATCAGTGAACAAACACAACTGGTAACAGGGGAGGTCTTAAGGAAATCAGTGAACAAACACAACTGGTAATAGGGGAGGTCTTAAGGAAATCAGTGAACAAACACAACTGGTAATAGGGGATGTCTTAGGAAATCAGTGAACAAACACAACTGGTAATAGGGGAGGTCTTAAGGAAATCAGTGAACAAACACAACTGGTAATAGGGGAGGTCTTAGGAAATCAGTGAACAAACACAACTGGTAATAGGGGAGGTCTCAAGGAAATCAGTGAACAAACACAACTGGTAATAGGGGAGGTCTTAAGGAAATCAGTGACCAAACACAACTGGAATTAGAGGATGTCTTAGGAAATCAGTGAACAAACACAACTGGTAATAGGGGATGTCTTAGGAAATCAGTGAACCAACACAACTGGTAATAGGGGATGTCTTAGGAAATCAGTGAACAAACACAACTGGTAATAGGGGATATCTTAGGAAATCAGTGAACAAGCACAACTGGTAATAGGGGATGTCTTAGGAAATCAGTGAACAAACACAACTGGTAATAGGGGATGTCTTAGGAAATCAGTGAACAAACACAACTGGTAATAAGGGATGTCTTAGGAAATCAGTGAAAAAACACAACTGGTAACAGGGGATATCTTAGGAAATCAGTGAACACAACTGGTAATAGGGGATGTCTTAGGAAATCAGTGAACAAACACAACTGGTAATAGGGGATGTCTTAGGAAATCAGTGAACAAACACAACCGGTAATAGGGGAGGTCTTAAGGAAATCAGTGAACAAACACAACGGGTAATAGGGGATGTCTTAGGAAATCAGTGAAAAACACAACTGGTAATAAGGGATGTCTTAAGGAAATCAGTGAACAAACACAACTGGTAATAGGGGATGTCTCAGGAAATCAGTGAACAAACACAACTGGTAATAGGGGATGCCTTAGGAAATCAGTGAACAAACACAACTGGTAATAGGGGATGTCTTAGGAAATCAGTGAACAAACACAACTGGTAATAGGGGAGGTCTTAGGAAATCAGTGAACAAACACAACTGGTAATAGGGGATGCCTTAAGGAAATCAGTGAACAAACACAACTGGTAATAGGGGATGTCTTAGGAAATCAGTGAACAAACACAACTGGTAATAGGGGAGGTCTTAGGAAATCAGTGAACAAACACAACTGGTAATAGGGGATGTCTTAGGAAATCAGTGAACAAACACAACTGGTAATAGGGGAGGTCTTAAGGAAATCAGTGAACAACTGGTAATAGGGGATGTCTTAGGAAATCAGTGAACAAACAACTGGTAATAGGGGATGTCTTAGGAAATCAGTGAACAAACACAACTGGTAATAGGGGATGTCTTAGGAAATCAGTGAACAAACACAACTGGTAATAGGGGATGTCTTAGGAAATCAGTGAACAAACACAAATGGTAATAAGGGATGTCTTAGGAAATCAGTGAACAAACACAATTGGTAACAGGGGATATCTTAGGAAATCAGTGAACAACTGGTAATAAGGGATGTCTTAGGAAATCAGTGAACAAATACAACTGGTAATAGGGGATGTCTTAGGAAATCAGTGAACAAACACAACTGGTAATAGGGGATGTCTTAGGAAATCAGTGAACAAACACAACTGTTAATAGGGGATGTCTTAGGAAATCAGTGAACAAACACAACTGGTAATAGGGGATGTCTTAAGGAAATCAGTGAACAAACACAACTGGTAATAGGGGATGTCTTAGGAAATCAGTGAACAAACACAACTGGTAATAGGGGAGGTCTTAAGGAAATCAGTGAACAAACACAACTGGTCATAGGGGATGTCTTAGGAAATCAGTGAACAAACACAACTGGTAATAGGGGAGGTCTTAAGGAAATCAGTGAACAACTGGTAATAGGGGATGTCTTAGGAAATCAGTGAACAAACACAACTGGTAATAGGGGATGTCTTAGGAAATCAGTGAACAAACACAACTGGTAATAGGGGATGTCTTAGGAAATCAGTGAACAAATCAGTGAACAAAAAAAAAAAAAAAAAAAAAAAAAAAAAAAAAAAAAAAAAAATTTTTTCTTTTTTCTGTATTATAATACTGCTCGTATTGCTGTGTGTTTTTGTTACACTAATTGCTTTTCTGTTGTTCTGTATTCTAATTAGTTACTAACTCCTGCTTAGTAGTTTTAGTTAAACTCTTGTACATATTTTTTTTCGTAAGTTTGTTTACCATAGACTGTTACAGTGGAGCTTTTCTCCTCGGGCCTCTACTGAAAATGGACATGTATCCAGTTAGACTAGCCCGGTCAACAAATGTAAAATAAAATAAAATAAATAAAATAAACACAACTGGTAATAGGGGATGTCTTAGGAAATTAGTGAACAAACACAACTGATAATAAAGGATGTCTTAGGAAATCAGTGAACAAACACAATTGGTAACAGGGGATATCTTAGGAAATCAGTGAACAACTGGTAATAAGGGATGTCTTAGGAAATCAGTGAACAAACACAACTGGTAATAGGGGATGTCTTAGGAAATAAGTGAACAAACACAACTGGTAACAGGGGATGTCTTAGGAAATCAGTGAACAAACACAACTGGTAATAGGGGATGTCTTAGGAAATCAGTGAACAAACACAACTGGTAATAGGGGATGTCTTAGGAAATCAGTGAACAAACACAACTGGTAATAGGGGATGTCTTAGGAAATCAGTGAACAAACACAACTGGTGATAGGGGAGGTCTTAAGGAAATCAGTGAACAAACACAACTGGTAATAGGGGATGTCTTAGGAAATCAGTGAACAAACACAACTGGTAATAGGGGAGGTCTTAAGGAAATCAGTGAACAAACACAACTGGTAATAGGGGAGGTCTTAGGAAATCAGTGAACAAACACAACTGGTAATAGGGGAGGTCTTAAGGAAATCAGTGAACAAACACAACTGGTAATAGGGGAGGTCTTAAGGAAATCAGTGAACAAACACAACTGGTAATAGGGGATGTTTTAGGAAATCAGTGAACAAACACAACTGGTAATAGGGGATGTCTTAGGAAATCAGTGAACAAACAACTGGTAATAGGGGATGTCTTAGGAAATCAGTGAACAAACACAACTGGTAATAGGGGATGTCTTAGGAAATCAGTGAACAAACACAACTGGTAATAGGGGATATCTTAGGAAATCAGTGAACAAGCACAACTGGTAATAGCGGATGTCTTAGGAAATCAGTGAACAAACACAACTGGTAATAGGGGATGTCTTAGGAAATCAGTGAACAAACACAACTGGTAATAAGGGATGTCTTAGGAAATCAGTGAAAAAACACAACTGGTAACAGGGGATATCTTAGGAAATCAGTGAACACAACTGGTAATAGGGGATGTCTTAGGAAATCAGTGAACAAACACAACTGGTAATAGGGGAGGTCTTAGGAAATCAGTGAACAAACACAACTGGTAATAGGGGATGCCTTAAGGAAATCAGTGAACAAACACAACTGGTAATAGGGGATGTCTTAGGAAATCAGTGAACAAACACAACTGGTAATAGGGGAGGTCTTAAGGAAATCAGTGAACAAACACAACTGGTAATAGGGGATGTCTTAGGAAATCAGTGAACAAACACAACTGGTAATAGGGGAGGTCTTAAGGAAATCAGTGAACAACTGGTAATAGGGGATGTCTTAGGAAATCAGTGAACAAACACAACTGGTAATAGGGGATGTCTTAGGAAATCAGTGAACAAACACAACTGGTAATAGGGGATGTCTTAGGAAATCAGTGAACAAACACAACTGGTAATAGGGATGTCTTAGGAAATCAGTGAACAAACACAAATGGTAATAAGGGATGTCTTAGGAAATCAGTGAACAAACACAATTGGTAACAGGGGATATCTTAGGAAATCAGTGAACAACTGGTAATAAGGGATGTCTTAGGAAATCAGTGAACAAATACAACTGGTAATAGGGGATGTCTTAGGAAATCAGTGAACAAACACAACTGGTAATAGGGGATGTCTTAGGAAATCAGTGAACAAACACAACTGTTAATAGGGGATGTCTTAGGAAATCAGTGAACAAACACAACTGGTAATAGGGATGTCTTAAGGAAATCAGTGAACAAACACAACTGGTAATAGGGGATGTCTTAGGAAATCAGTGAACAAACACAACTGGTAATAGGGGAGGTCTTAAGGAAATCAGTGAACAAACACAACTGGTAATAGGGATGTCTTAGGAAATCAGTGAACAAACACAACTGGTAATAGGGGAGGTCTTAAGGAAATCAGTGAAGAACTGGTAATAGGGGATGTCTTAGGAAATCAGTGAACAAACACAACTGGTAATAAGGGATGTCTTAGGAAATCAGTGAACAAACACAACTGGTAATAGGGGATGTCTTAGGAAATCAGTGAACAAACACAACTGGTAATAGGGGATGTCTTAGGAAATTAGTGAACAAACACAACTGGTAATAAGGGATGTCTTAGGAAATCAGTGAACAAACACAATTGGTAACAGGGGATATCTTAGGAAATCAGTGAACAACTGGTAATAAAGGATGTCTTAGGAAATCAGTGAACAAACACAACTGGTAACAGGGGATGTCTTAGGAAATAAGTGAACAAACACAACTGGTAACAGGGGATGTCTTAGGAAATCAGTGAACAAACACAACTGGTAATAGGGGATGTCTTAGGAAATCAGTGAACAAACACAACTGGTAATAGGGGATGTCTTAGGAAATCAGTGAACAAACACAACTGGTAATAGGGGATGTCTTGGGAAATCAGTGAACAAACACAACTGGTAATAGGGGATGTCTTAGGAAATCAGTGAACAAACACAACTGGTAATAGGGGATGTCTTAGGAAATCAGTGAACAAACACAACTGGTAATAGGGGATGTCTTAGGAAATCAGTGAACAAACACAACTGGTAATAGGGGAGGTCTTAAGGAAATCAGTGAACAAACACAACTGGTAATAGGGAGGTCTTAGGAAATCAGTGAACAAACACAACTGGTAATAGGGATGTCTTAAGGAAATCAGTGAACAAACACAACTGGTAATAGGGGATGTCTTAGGAAATCAGTGAACAAACACAACTGGTAATAGGGGATGTCTTAGGAAATCAGTGAACAAACACAACTGGTAATAGGGGATGTCTTAGGAAATCAGTGAACAAACACAACTGGTAATAGGGGATGTCTTAGGAAATCAGTGAACAAACACAACTGGTAATAGGGGATGTCTTAGGAAATCAGTGAACAAACACAACTGGTAATAGGGGATGTCTTAGGAAATCAGTGAACAAACACAACTGGTAATAGGGATGTCTTAGGAAATCAGTGAACAAACACAACTGGTAATAGGGGATGTCTCAGGAAATCAGTGAACAAACACAACTGGTAATAGGGGATGCCTTAGGAAATCAGTGAACAAACACAACTGGTAATAGGGGATGTCTTAGAAATCAGTGAACAAAACACAAGTGGTAATAGGGGATGTCTTAGGAAATCAGTGAACAAACACAACTGGTAATAGGGGAGGTCTTAAGGAAATCAGTGAACAAACACAACTGGTAATAGGGGATGTCTTAGGAAATCAGTGAACACACACAACTGGTAATAGGGATGTCTTAGGAAATCAGTGAACAAACACAACTGGTAATAGGGATGTCTTAAGGAAATCAGTGAACAAACACAACTGGTAATAGGGATGTCTTAGGAAATCAGTGAACAAACACAACTGGTAATAGGGGATGTCTTAGGAAATCAGTGAACAAACACAACTGGTAATAGGGGATGTCTTAGGAAATCAGTGAACAAACACAACTGGTAATAAGGGATGTCTTAGGAAATCAGTGAACAAACACAACTGGTAATAGGGGAGGTCTTAGGAAATCAGTGAACAAACACAACTGGTAATAGGGGATGTCTTAGGAAATCAGTGAACAAACACAACTGGTAATAGGGGATGTCTTAGGAAATCAGTGAACAAACACAACTGGTAATAGGGGATGTCTTAGGAAATCAGTGAACAAACACAACTGGTAATAGGGATGTCTTAGGAAATCAGTGAACAAACACAACTGGTAATAGGGGATGTCTTAGGAAATCAGTGAACAAACACAACTGGTAATAGGGGATGTCTTAGGAAATCAGTGAACAAACACAACTTGTAATAGGGGGATGTCTAGGAAATCAGTGAACAAACACAACTGGTAATAGGGGATGTCTTAAGGAAATCAGTGAACAAACACAACTGGTAATACGGGAGGTCTTAAGGAAATCAGTGAACAAACACAACTGGTAATAGGGGAGGTCTTAGGAAATCAGTGAACAAACACAACTGGTAATAGGGGATGTCTTAGGAAATCAGTGAACAAACACAACTGGTAATAGGGGATGTCTTAGGAAATCAGTGAACAAACACAACTGGTAATAGGGGATGTCTTAGGAAATCAGTGAACAAACACAACTGGTAATGGGGATGTCTTAGGAAATCAGTGAACAAACACAACTGGTAATAGGGGATGTCTTAGGAAATCAGTGAACAAACACAACTGGTAATAGGGGATGTCTTAGGAAATCAGTGAACAAACACAACTGGTAATAGGGGATGTCTTAGGAAATCAGTGAACAAACACAACTGGTAATAGGGGATGTCTTAGGAAATCAGTGAACAAACACAACTGGTAATAAGGGATGTCTTAAGGAAATCAGTGAACAAACACAACTGGTAATAGGGGATGTCTTAGGAAATCAGTGAACAAACACAACTGGTAATAGGGGATGTCTTAGGAAATCAGTGAACAAACACAACTGGTAATAGGGATGTCTTAGGAAATCAGTGAACAAACACAACTGGTAATAGGGATGTCTTAGGAAATCAGTGAACAAACACAACTGGTAATAGGGGATGTCTTAGGAAATCAGTGAACAAACACAACTGGTAATAGGGGATGTCTTAGGAAATCAGTGAACAAACACAACTGGTAATAGGGGATGTCTTAAGGAAATCAGTGAACAAACACAACTGGTAATAGGGATGTCTTAGGAAATCAGTGAACAAACACAACTGGTAATAGGGGAGGTCTTAAGGAAAACAGTGAACAAACACAACTGGTAATACGGGATGTCTTAGGAAATCAGTGAACAAACACAACTGGTAATAGGGGATGTCTTAGGAAATCAGTGAACAAACACAACTGGTAATAGGGGATGTCTTAGGAAATCAGTGAACAAACACAACTGGTAATAGGGGATGTCTTAGGAAATCAGTGAACAAACACAACTGGTAATAGGGGATGTCTTAGGAAATCAGTGAACAAACACAACTGGTAATAGGGATGTCTTAGGAAATCAGTGAACAAACACAACTGGTAATAGGGGATGTCTTAGGAAATCAGTGAACAAACACAACTGGTAATAGGGGATGTCTTAGGAAATCAGTGAACAAACACAACTGGTAATAGGGGATGTCTTAAGAGGAAATCAGTGAACAAACACAACTGGTAATAGGGGATGTCTTAGGAAATCAGTGAACAAACACAACTGGTAATAGGGGATGTCTTAGAAATCAGTGAACAAACACAACTGGTAATAGGGAGGTCTTAGGAAATCAGTGAACAAACACAACTGGTAATAGGATGTCTTAGGAAATCAGTGAACAAACACAACTGTAATAGGCTAGGAGGTCTTAAGGAAATCAGTGAACAAGAAACTGGTAATAGGGATGTCTTAGAAATCAGTGAACAAACACAACTGGTAATAGGGGATGTCTTAGGAAATCAGTGAACAAACACAACTGGTAATAGGGGATGTCTTAGGAAATCAGTGAACAAACACAACTGGTAATAGGGATGTCTTAGGAAATCAGTGAACAAACACAACTGGTAATAGGGGATGTCTTAGGAAATCAGTGAACAAACACAACTGGTAATAGGGGATGTCTTAGGAAATCAGTGAACAAACACAACTGGTAATAGGGGATGTCTTAGGAAATCAGTGAACAAACACAACTGGTAATAGGGGATGTCTTAGGAAATCAGTGAACAAACACAACTGGTAATAGGGATGTCTTAGGAAATCAGTGAACAAACACAACTGGTAATAGGGATGTCTTAGGAAATCAGTGAACAAACACAACTGGTAATAGGGGATGTCTTAAGGAAATCAGTGAACAAACACAACTGGTAATAGGGGATGTCTTGGAAATCAGTGAACAAACACAACTGGTAATAGGGATGTCTTGGAAATCAGTGAACAAACACAACTGGTAATAGGGATGTCTTAGGAAATCAGTGAACAAACAAAT